>NC_037683.1:70385724-70421676 GCF_003255815.1 Theropithecus gelada | reverse complement strand
TTTTTTTTTTTTTTTTTTTTTTTTTTTTTGAGACGGAGTCTCGCGCTGTGTCACCCAGGCTGGAGTGCAGTGGCGCGATCTCGGCTCACTGCAAGCTCCGCCTCCCAGGTTCACGCCATTCTCCTGCCTCAGCCTCCGAGTAGCTGGGACTACAGGCGCCCGCCACCACGCCCGGCTAGTTTTTTGTATTTTTAGTAGAGACGGGGTTTCACCATGTTAGCCAGGATGGTCTCGATCTCCTGACCTCGTGATCCGCCCGTCTCGGCCTCCCAAAGTGCTGGGATTACAGGCTTGAGCCACCGCGCCCGGCCATCTCTGATTTCTTTGAAAAGTATTTTGTAATTCTCATTGCAGAGATCTTTCACCTCCCTAGTTAGCTGTCTTCCTAGGCATTTTACTTTTTGTGTGTGGCTATTGTGAATGGGATTGCATTCTTGATTTGGCACTCAGCTTGAAAATTGTTGTTGGATAAAAATGCTACTGAATTTTGTACATTCATTTTTATCCTGAAACTTTGCTGAAGTTGTGTTTTAGGTCAAGAAGCTTTGGGGCAGAGACTATAGGGTTTTCTATGTATAGAATCAGATCATCTGCAAACAGAGAGAGCTTCATCTCCTCTCTTTTTATTACTATTTGGATACCTTTTATTTCTTTCTCTTGCCTGACTGCTCTGGCTAGGACTTGCAGTACTGTGTTGGATAGGAATGGTGAGAGTGGACATCCTCTTCTTGTTCTGATTCTCAAGGGGAATGCAGCCAACTTTTGCCTGTTCGGTAGGATGTTGGCTATGGGTCTGTTATAGATGGCTCTTATTATTTTGAGGTATGTTCCTTCAATACCTAATTTGTTGTGTTTTTTAACATGAAGAGATATTGAATTTTATCAAAAGTCTTTTCTGCATCTATTGAGATGATTGTGTGGATTTTGTTTTTAGTTATATGATGCAATGAAACACATTTGTTGAGTTGTGTATGTTGAACCAATCTGGCATCGCAATGACAAAACCTACTTGATCATGGGGGATTAGGTTTTTGATGGTTGCCAGATTCGATGTTCTAGTATTTTATTGAGGATTTTTGCATCTATGTTCATCAAGTGTATTGACCTGAAGTTCTTTTTTTGTTTGGTCTCTGCCAGGTTTCAGTACCAGAATAATGCCGGCCTCATGTAATGAGTTAGGGAGGAGTCTCTCCTCCTCAATTTTTTGGAATAGTTTCAATAGGAATAGTACCAGTTCTTCTTTATATGTCTGGTAGAATTCAACTGTAAATCCATCTGATCCCTGGGCTTTTTCTGCCTGGTAGGCAAGATTGGTTCAACATACACAACTCAATAAATGTGCTTCATTGCATAAACATAACTAAAAGCAAAATCCATACAATCATCTCAATAGATCTTATTTCTCTCTTGCTTACAAAACTTAGTTTGGCTGGATGTGAAATTCTTGGTTAGAGTTTCTTTACTTTAAACACGCTGAATATAGGCCCCCAGTCTCTTCTGACTTGCACGGTTTTGGTTGAATGTTCTGCTGTTAGCCTGATTGGGTTCTTTCGGCAGATGACCCATCCCTTCTCTGTAGCTTCATTTAACGTTTTTTCTTTCGTGCTGACATTGAATGACTATGTGTCTTGGGGATGGTCATCTTGTACAGTATCTTGAAGAGGTTCTCTGCATTTCCTGAATTTGAATGTTGGCCTCTCTAGAAAGGTTGGAAAATACTTGTATATAATGTCCTCAAATACATTTTTACAAGTTGCTTGCTTTCTCTCCCTCTCTTTCAGGAACATGGAACATGAATGAGTTGCAAATTTGGTCTCTTTACATCATTCAATATTTCTCAGAGGTTTCATTAATTCTCTTGCATTCTTTTCTATTTATTTTTATCTGACTGAGTTAATTTGAAGAACAAATCATTGAGCTCTGAAGTTCTTTTCCTAGTTGTTCTATTCTACTATTAATATTTGCACTTATATTCTGAAGTTCTTGCAGTGTACTTTTCAGCTCTATCAGATCAGTTTTATTCTGTCTTAAAATGACTATTTTGTTTTCAGCTCCTGTATTTTTTATTGTATTCTTTAAATTCCTTTCTAAGGATTGGGATTTGACTTTCTACTGAATCTTGATGATTTTCATTTTTATCTATATGCTGAATTGCATATCTGTCATTTCAGCCATTTCAGCCTGCTTAAGAAACATTGCGGGAGAATTAATGTCTTTGACTAGAAATAAGAGATACTCTGGCTTCTCAAGTTGCCAGAGTTCTTGCTCTGGTTCTTTCTCATCTGTATGGGCTGATGTTCCTTTAATCTTTGCAGTTGCTGTCCTGTAGATGGAGTTTTTGCTTTTATCTTCTTTGATGCCCTTGGGGAATTTTAGTGTGGTATAAAGTAGGTTCAGTTGACTGGTTTCAATTCTGGAAGATTTCAAGGGGCCAAGGCTCACTGTAGCACTCCTAGGCTGAGCATGTTCTCTGCTCCTAGAGGTTAGAAATATTTTGTGCTAGAGGGGCCAAGGTGTGACCTGTCCACTAGCTCCAACACTCTTATGGGACTGGGGGAGGGGTGGGGGGTGCTGTTAAAAGCACTTCATGGAGGTGGCAGCAGTGGGAACCATGATCACTCACATGTGTCAGCAGTTATAGAGGTTTGGCAGGGTACACACACATTGGTTGGGGCAGGACAACAGTGAAAGTGGGGCAGTGGCATCCAGGAATGCATTTGTGCTGGTGGCAGCAGCACAGCAGAGTGCCTGTGCATTGTCAGGGGCAGGGCAATGGCAGGGTGGTGGCATCCTTGCATGTGCTTACACTGGCAGTAGCTGCAGTGCAGCAGGGCAGGGGTTCCAGTGTTTGTGCATGCACTCACACTGGCAGCAGCAACAGCAGCATGGTGGGCTGACTGTACCTGAGCAGGAGTGGAATGCTGGTGGGTGTGGGCAGGGAAGTCAGGTGCAATTGTGCTGGCAGTGGTGGGTTATATGCATACATGCATATCATTAGAGGAGATGCAATATCTGCCAACGCACTGACACAGCAAAGTGGTGAGTGAGGGCCATGAGCAAGTGCAAACCAGCAAAACAGCAGGGGAAAGCTGTGGTGAGGCGAGGCTGTGGGTGGACTGGTCATGTTGGCAGGCACCAGTCTGCTTGAGCTTTCCAATGCTGAGGTAAAGTCAGCCAGCAAAAGTGTATGATGAGAATCCCGGAAAGAATGGTGGTTGGGAGCCGGGCGCGCTGGCTCACACCTGTAATTCTCAGCACTTTGGAAGGCCAAGGCGGGCAGATCACAAGGTCGAAAGATCGAGACCATCCTGGCCAACATGGTGAAACCCCGTCCCTACTAAAAATACAAACATTAGCTGGGCATGGTGGCGCATGCCTGTAGTCCCAGCTATTCAGAGGCTGAGACAGGACAATCGCTTGAACCCAGGAGGTGGAGGTTGCAGTGAGCCAAGATTATGCTACTGCACTCCAGCCTGGCAACAGAACAAAACTCGGTCAAAAAAAAAAATGGTGGTTGGGCATCTGAGGCGGTGCTGCAAGCAGAAATGGCTAGGCTGGAGCCCCAGCAGAGATCAGATCAAACTGACTTTGTCCCATGGGCAACACCACCTTGTTCTGTTGATGTCTGGCAGTCATTCAAAGGCTAAAGCCACCTAGATGAGTTTGACAAGCCTGGGAATATAGGCATTCTTGGCCGTGCTCCACTTCAGCAATTCCTACCCCAAACTCTGGGCTTCACACATGCTGGAGTCCTGCCTATACCAACTCTCTAAGCATCTCTCTGTGCTAGCTGAAGTGTCCATGGGGATTGTGGATTCCCCTGCAGCTAGGATTCTGGGGGTCCATGCTGAGAGCAGGCCACTCCTCATCTGTTCAACTCATCCCTTCCCCAGGAGTTGCAGCGGTCCAAGAGTGGGTTATGGTGCTCAACATATCCTGCCTCAATCCCAGGCAGGATTCCCAGCTTCCTCCCCGTTCCGTACAGTGACTGTGTCTTCCCTCTGTCCACTCTCAATGCCTTCCCCACAAAGATCTACTCAGAGTGTGCCAGTCTTCCTGATGTCTCCGTCTTTCAGTAAGAAATGATCCACCTGGCTGTGCCTGGTTAGCCATCTTGACTTCCCCCTATATTTTGAATAAGAAAAGTTTTCTAATAATTCAGAAAGTTTTCCAGGGAAATACAGTTTTTCCTGATACTGATGAGACTCAAGCACAAGTCTTTAGGCTTCAAATTCTACTCCTCTCCGCTAATTTATATATCATCTAAAAGTGTGACCATGCAAAGTGACTATTTAGAAATAACCTCAGTTAGGTTATTTCTAACTGAGTGTCACAGAAAATGACAGAGTAGGAATTTCCAGGAGTTGGTCCTGCCACCAAAATAACCATTTAACAAGAAAAAAAGAAAAAAAAAAAAAAAGAAGAAGAAGACTATCATAATAAACTACTTCAGAACTCTGGAATCTAATTAGACACAGCAAGTGGGGAGTCCCTCATGAAAGAAAGCAGAGGCTGTTAAACTTTCAAAAGGAAGCAACTCGCTTGAATCAGGTATTTTCCCCTATTCTTTATCCTCCTAGCAAACATGGGATAGGTGTCCTACTATGTCATCTGGTGTCAGGATGGACAAGTAACCTTCTTTTCTTCCAAAAATTTTAGCATTGTAAGTTGTAGTCAGTCTGGTGTCCCTTAGGGGAAACAATGGAGACACTTGCCTACTTGTCTTTGTTTGAAACACCTTAACACTGCACTGAATTCCCAAGAGGCATCTATCCTAAGATTTAAAATTACAAACATACCTTGTTTCAAAATCCAGATATTTAAGAAAATCTATTTCATGTCACAGGCTGACTACTGAGATAATAGAACAAAAATTTCGGTGACCACATACGAGAAATTCAAACTTTGCAAAGATATTTTGAAAAAGTCACTATATAAATGTATGAGTAAAGTCCTCAAAAAATAACAACGGCAATCTCTAAGGAGTGAGAGCATTGTGGCAGAAATGAAAAAATGTAGAAAAATAAACAGTGTCTAAGGGAACTGTGGGACACCATCAAGCATACCAATATATGTATTAGAAGAGTCCCAGAGAAGACAGAGAGAAAGGGAAAAAATATTTTAGGAAGTAATAACCAAAATTTTTCCAAATCTGATAAAAACCATGAATATCCTTATAAGAAGTTCAGTAAATGCCAAACAGGATAAATTCAGAGATTTACATTACAGTCAAATTACCAAAACCTTAAGACAAAGAGCAAGAGACCACATGGCAAAAAGAAAGGACTCAATGCGTACAAAGTATGCTCCATAAAGTTAACAACTGATATTTTATCACAAACTCTGAGAATAAAAGACTGTGGGATGGACTATTTCAGCACTGGAAAAAAGCAAAAAAACTGTCAACCAATAATTCAATATCTGGCCAAAGGATTCTTCAAGAATTAAAGGGAAATTAAGACATTCCAGATAAACAAGCTAAAGGAGTCTCTTAAAGAAATTCTAAAGGAAGGTGTTCGGTATAAAATGAAACATGTTAGACAGTAAACAAAAGACATGTGAAGAAACAAAGAACACAGGTAAAGTTAATTGTATAAGTAAATATAAAGCCAATATTATTGTATTTTGACTTGTGAATCTTCTTTTTTATATAATTTAAAAGGAAAATAAACTAAACAATCATTATAAGTCTATGGTGATGTCCACTCACTGGAAAAATATATACCCTGTGACAATAACAATATAAAAGTGTAAGGACAGAGATGTGAAGGAAAAGAGTACTTGTATGCTATTAAAATGAAATTTGTGTTATTCAAATGTGATTTTATTTATATGTTTAACATGTTGATTGTGCTTGTCAAGATAGCCAATAAGAAAATAAATTTTAGGCCGGGCGTGGTGGCTCATGCCTGTAATCCCAGCACTGTGGGAGGCCAAGGCAGGTGGATCATGAGGTCAGGAGTTCAATACCAGCCTGGCCAACGTGGTGAAACCCCCTCTCTATGAAAAATACAAAAATTAGCCAGTTAAGGTGGCAGTTGCTTGTAATCCCAGCTACTCAGGAGGCTGAGGTAGGAGAATCACTTCAACAAAGGGGGCAGAGGTGGTGATGAGCCGAGATCGTGCCACTGCACTCCAGCCTGAGTGACAGACTGAAACTCTGTTTCAAAAAAAAATGAATAAATAAAAATATATTTTTAAATACATATTTTTTTTTTTTTTTTTTTTTTTTTTTTGCTTCCTTGGGCCACATTGGAAGAAGAAAAATTGCCTTGGGACACATGCAAAATATACTAACACTAATAGCTGATGAGCAAAAAAGGGAAATCACAGAACATCTCATAATGGTTTAAGAAAGCTTATGAATTTGGGTTGGACCACATTCAAAGCTGTCCTGGGCGGCATGCAGTCTGTGGGCCCTTGGTTAGATAAGCCTGGTGTACAGTAAAAGAAAGAAGAATGTGATGCAGGATTTTTGCTCCTTATTTAAGCTGGGTATGGGTTCTTGTCTCATGACCAGGACTAGTTAACTAAGATACTTGAGACCACTGAATCCAACGCAGTGTCAAAAACAACAACAACAACAGCAACAACTACAAAAAACAAAAAACCAAACCAAAAAAAAAAAACAGCTTGGATGGCATCAACAACAGAAATTTATTTTCTCACAGTTCTGGAGCTATAAGTCCAAGATCAAGGTGTCATCAGGTTTGGCTTCTGAGACCTCTCTCCTTGGCTTTCAAATAGTCGCTTGCTTATTGTGTCCTCCCACGGTGTTTATGCTTTGTGGCTGTGCCTTTGGTGTCTCTCTATGCATCTCAATCTCCTCTTATACGATTACCAGTAAGGTTGGATTAGGACCTGCCCTAAGGTAGGGTCCCTTTCACAGCACATGGGAATTCTGAGAGATACAATTCAAGTTGAAATTTGGGTGGGGAGACAGGTAAACAACATCATTCTGCCCCTGGCCCCTCTGAATCTCATGTCCTCACATTTCAAAACCAATCATGCCTTCTCAACAGCCCCCCAAAGTCTTAACTCATGCAGTATTAACCCAAAAGTCCACATTCCAAAGTCTTATCTGAGACAAGGCAAGTACCTTCCACCTATGAGCCTGTAAAATCAAAAGCAAGGTACTTACTTCCTAGATACAAAAGGGGTACAGGTATTGGGTAAATACAGCCATTCCAAATCAGAGAAATTGGCCAAGACAAAGGGGTTACAGGGCCCATGCAAGTCTGAAATCCAGTGGGGCAGTCAAATTTTAAAGCTTCAAAGTTATCTCCTTTAACTCTAGGTCTCATATCCTGGTTATGCTGTTGCAAGAGGTGGTTTCCCATGGTCTTGGGCAGCTCTACCTCTTTGGCTTAGCAGGGTAAAGCCTCCCTCCTTGCTGCTTTCACAGGCTGGTGTTGAGTGTCTGTGGCTTTTCCAAGTGCATGGTCCCAGCTGTTGATGGGTCTACCGTTCTGGGGTTTGGAGGATGGTGGCCCTGTTCTCACAGCTCGACTAGGCAGTGCCCCAGCAGGGACTCTGTGTAGGGACTCTGATTCCACATTTCCTTTCTTCACCCTAGCAGAGATTCTCCATGAGGGCCCCGCCCCTGCAGCAAACATTTGCCAAGGCACCCAGGCTTTTCCATACATCTTCTGAAATCTAGGTGGAGGTTCCCAAACCTCAGTTCTTGACTTCTATGCACCTGCAAGCTTAACACCAAATGGAAGCTCCCAAAGCTTGGGACTTCTACCCTCTGAAGCCACAGCCCAAACTCTATGTTGACCCCTTTCAGCCATAGCTGGAGCAGCTGGGACACAAAGCACCAAGTCCCTAGGCTGTGCTCAGCATAGGGACCCAGTGCCCTGCCTACAAAACCATTTTTTTTCCTCTAGGGCCTCTGGGCCTGTGATTTGAGGGGCTGCCATGAAGGTGTCTGACATGACCTGGGGACATTTTCCCCATGGTCCTGGGAATTAATATTAGGCTCCTTGCTATTTATGCCAATTTCTGTAGCTGGCTTGAATTTCTCCCCAGAAAATGGGTTTTTCTTTACTATCTCATAGTCAGGCTGCAAATTTTCTGAACTTTTATGCTCTGTTTCCCTTTTAAAACTGAATGCCTTTAATAGTACCCAAGCCACCTTTTGAATGCTTTGCTGCTTAGAAATTTCTTCTGCCAGATATCCTAAATCATTTCTTTCAAGTTCAAAGTTTCACCAATCTCTAGGGCAGGGGCAAAATGCCACTAGTCTCTTTGCTAAAACATAACAAGAGTAACATTTGCTCCGGTTCCCAACAAGTTCTTACCTCCATCTGAGATCACCTCAGCCTGGACCTTATTGTTCATATCGCCATCAGCATCTTTGTCAAAGCCATTCAACAAGTCTCTAGGAGGTTCCAAACTTTCCCACATTTTCTTGTCTTCTTCAGAACCCCCTCAACTGTTCCAACCTCTGCCTGTTACCCAGTTTCAAAGTTGCTTCCACATTTTTGGGTATCTTTTCAGCAACGCCCCACTCTACTGGTACCAATTTACTTTATTACTCTGTTTCCACATTGCTGATAAAGACATATCCAAGATTGGGAAGAAAAATAGGTTTAGTTGGACTTACAGTTCCATGTGGTGGGGTAGACCTCAGAACCATGGTGGGAGGCAAAGGCACTTCTTACATGGTGGTGGCAAGAGAAAATGAGAAGGCAGCAAAAGTGGAAACCCTTGATAAACCCATCAGATCTCATGATACTTATTCACTATAACAAGAATAGCGTGGGAAAGACTGGCCCCCATGATTCCATTACCTCCCTGGGTCCCTCCACAACACGTAGGAATTCTGGGAGATACAATTCAAGTTTGGGTGGAGACACACTCAAACCATATCAGTACCATAGAGTTTTTTCATGATAGCACTCTAGTGTAAATTGAATTCAGGTAATGTGATTCCTCTACTTTTACTGTTTTTTTCTCAGGATGGCTTTGGCTATTCTTGTTATTTTATGGTTACATATAAATTTTAGAATTTGTTTCTATTTGTGTGAAGAATGTCATTGGTATTTTGATAGAGATTGCATTAAATCTGTAGATTGCTTTGAGTAGTAGACACACTTAAAAAATATTGATTCTTTTAGTTTATGAACAAGGAATATCTTTTCATTTTTTAATGTCCTCTTCAATCTCTTACATCAATGTTTTTTAGTTGTCATTATAGATATCTCTCACTTCTTTGGTTAAGTTTATTCCTAAGTATTTTATTTCACTTACAGTTATTGTAAATGTGATTACTTTTTTTATTCTGTTTTCACATTGTTCACTGCTGACACATAAAAATGTTACCGATTTTTCTATGTTGATTTTGTCTCCTACAACTGACTGAATTTGTTTATTAATTCCAAGTTATAGTTTTTTTTTGGTGGAGTCTTCAGGTTTTTCCAATATGATTGTATTGATAGATGCAGAAGGCAGATAAGAGGGAGAGTCCCCAGAGAATCTTCAACTCACCTTCACACTGGAAAAATTGGGTGGAGCCAGAAGAATTTTATGCCTTGTGCAGTGGGGAGGGGCCTGGCCTCTTCAGCTCATGTGTGGTGGCCTGGAATTCAATCTGTGAGGTGGGAGCCCTTTGGCAATAACGCCTTTCACTTTCCTGAGAGTTTTTTATTCGTTTTTTTTTTTTCCCCAATAAATTCCACTCTACTCACCCTTCAATGTGTTCCCATTCCTAATCCTTCTTGGTTGTGTGACAAGAACCGAGTTTTAGCTGAACTAAGTATTCTGCAATATTTTGGCGGGTTATGCAGGAATATGAGAAAGAGTGAGTAAGATGCAAACCAAAAAAGCTTTTTCCCTTTCACTTCTAAGACTTTTTGTCCTCTGACTACTTCTGAGGGTAAAGGAAATTGTGCCTCCTTGCCCCCCTTCCTGTCACTTCCACGGGTCAAGAATGCCAGCATTTTTCTTTTCTTTCTGGGACAGACAAGCAAATGGCTCCTCATCCCCAACCCCTTTTAGGCAAAGCTGGGACACATGGCCCAAGGGCACTGCATGGCAGGCTGGCCAGCATTTCAAGCCATGCAGTCCACAGAGTCTTCCTCTCCCTCAGCTGAAGGGTCCAGCTCAGTCAGGCAGCAATTAAGTTTATCACTCAGTTGAAACAACCATTTACATAAGAATAAGACCTGTAACCACCTGGCAATGCTTTGTTTTAGCCTTTATCATTTTACAATGGCAGCTAGGGTTCACTTCTGGCTTAGGAAATTAGTCCTTTCTGGTTTGAGATCTGCATGACCTTTTGCCACTTGCTGTTTATCTTCTTCTCCAAAAACTGTCTTGGTTTTTCCTTTCTCTGAGCCTTTAGTAATGTTTGAAAACCAGAAATATTGCAGTTAAAGTTGGATAACAGGAATTTAAAAGAATTTCCTTAAAGAGCACATATCTTAATCAAAAGTGGATATCCAAGTTATAGGTATATTTAAAAGGCCTTTACGTTTTTTCTCTTCTTGGATCTTGTTTTGCTTGAAAAGGTTTTTTTCTCAGTTGACTTAATTATTTTTCTCCATTTTGTCTTGACCACTCTTAATGCACACATGAGAGGCTCTAAGATAACTTCTGTGGTCACGGGACTCCTTGGAATAAACAGAGAAGGTGCCACTGGTCCCGTTTTGGGAAGAAATCTGTTTTCCTCATGGAACCCCAGCAATTAAAATTGGATAGATCCATTTCAAAATCTGTTTTTCTCTCCCAGGTATGCCTGTTTAGTAGGCCCTAGAAACTACATGTTTTCCTAGGCCCATCTCTTACAGGGTTCCTCATGGAGGCCAATAATCCAATTGGGAGATTGGCACATGAAAAATCATATAGCTACTGGGTTTTCTCCTGCCTGTCTGTGTAGTTATATATGTGCTGTGTGGTGATGTCTATTAAAAAAAAAAAAGAGAGAGAGCTCTAATTAACTAGCCGAAAGGAAGATAAGTGATTGGATCAAATATTTTTTAAAACAGAGACAAAAGCTGTGGTACCTTTTAGCTCCTGTGACTTTAATATTTGAGAAATAAACACAGCCTTAAAGATTATTGGTGAAATGCGGATGTTGTCAAAATGTAAATAGGTGAACTAAATTATGCATGTCAGATAATAGGTTTGCAAAACGTTATAAGGTTATAAATTGGTTTTTTCTTTTTTTGGTTTTTGAGAAGTGTTTGACTTGCCTGCTTCAATTGGTAAGGCCTGGGACATATGGAATTAACCGCACCCTTAATTACGCTGGAAAGAGTCAAACCTTGGCTGTGATGTGCACATAATTTAAACAACTTACCAAGCTTTACATTAAAGTTAAAAATTGCTAGGAGTTACCACATGACATGTAATTGAGACTACTAAAAATAGATTTACATGTGAGGTATGTAAGAACATTAAAATGTGTTTTTAATTAAATATTATAAGTAGGCATAGAAATGTAAATTGTTGCATAGGATTAAAAATCATTTTGAAATAGGATAAAGCTAAAAGTTCAAACAAGTTGTAGAAGGATTATAAAAATTAATCTAGCAAAGGAAATTCCATGTGTTAACATTCTGACTAAATTCAAAAAGGTATAATATGGTTTTTCTGCAAAGTGAGCACTGAAATAAAAACACAACAAGGTACTCTTAAGACAGTAATTTTCTCTTTAGCAAAATGTGTGAAGGTTAAAAGAT
This sequence comes from Theropithecus gelada, assembly GCF_003255815.1. Taxonomy (NCBI): domain Eukaryota; kingdom Metazoa; phylum Chordata; class Mammalia; order Primates; family Cercopithecidae; genus Theropithecus; species Theropithecus gelada. The sequence goes on along the minus strand of NC_037683.1, from coordinate 70,409,989 downwards.
TTATGCTTTTTAAAAATTTCTGAGTCATCATTTTGGCAAAATAAATAACTTACAGTGATCTGGAATTCTATTTTATAATATAAAGTGTTTTAAATCTCAGCCATTTAACAGGCTTCCCAAAATCAAACTTCAGTTTCAAAAATGTTGTTCTTTATGCCTGGCTTTTGGATGGTACAGAGGGACCCTGGAGCATCCAAAAAAAATGTAAACAGGATTATTTTACTTATTTAGGTACATGATATTGCCAAAGTGATGTTTAATTTTCTTCAGGTTATATTTTAGGAAATAATATTAATATACGTTCCAAAATTGTATGGAATTTCTGTAATTCTAATGCCTGAGTTTATGTTTCTAATCATAATTAAGGTTATTATATTAAGTTGTTACAAACCACAGAGATAACCAAATATCTTTGTCAATCATGTTTTTGACTGTAACTACCCTGAATATTTTGTCATTCACATACAATTGTTGTCTTGTTTTGATCTTCTTCAAAAGATGTTTTATAATCAGATATAGAACTTTGACAGGTGCTCTCAAATGCAGGTTTCTGATAACTTTGGAGATCGTAACATTGGAATAAAGGAAAAATGTACAGTTCTCAAGAAGAGCTGAAATGTTTATGAACATCAAGCAAAACAAGAGTTGGGCTGGGCGCCATGGCTCACGTCTGTAATCCCAGCACTTTGGGAGGCCAAGGTGGGAGGATCACCTGAGATTGGGAGTTCGAGACCAGCCTGACCAACATGGAGAAACTCCATCTCTACTAAAAATACAAAAAAAATTAGCCAGGTGTGGTGGCCCATGCTTGTAATCCCAGCTACTTGGGAGGCTGAGGTAGGATGAGGAGGTTGTGGTGAGCTGAGATCGCACCATTGCCCTCCAGCTTAGACAACAAGAGCAAAACTGTGTCTCAAAATAAAATAAAATAAAATAAAATAAAATAAATAAATAAATAAATAGGAGTTAATGGAATGGACTGAACTAATAGGAAACTGAAACAATCTTTTCACTTTTGCTTAGATCATTGCTGATCCTTGTTTTGTTTTCCAGAGTCAAGGAAACTTATTTTGAGCTATTTATGGCCTTTAATATTTGAGTGAGTATACTCCTATGAACAACATTTGGAACATTGCTGTCTCTCTCTGCTGGGCTTCTCTGGAATTCGGAAACTAGTTGTGAGTATTATTAACTTATGTTTGCATCAGTGCAATAAGAATTCATTTTCTTTTGCAACAGGATGCAATTGGAGAAACAGATTATTTTACTAAGGTTTTGATTAGAAGGTTATGCTTCCCTTTAAGAACACAAGCTTGACTTACAGAGCCAATAAAGTCCCCTTGGGAAAACTGGCCTCATACCTTGTGTGCACAGTCCCTGTACAGGGTTCCTAACTTGTAGTGTGTAAATAATGTCACTTTCAAACAGGCCCAGGAACTTTATGGTCTTTGGATCTCAAGAAGAGAGAACTTTAGCCAACTCACAGGTATTTGAGGGTACAAACCCATAGTTGGGCTGAGCTTTAAAAGGTCTTATCTGAGATTATTTGTGGAACGGAGTTCCATCAAAGCCAATCTAAAAGGCCCATGTAGAAATAATTATTCTTCCCGTAATTTATGCAAATAATCAGGCCAAGTATAAGACTAAAGTCTATTTTTCCAATAACTCAGTACTATCATGATTTGTTTTTTAACAGAAATGAAGACTGGAGAGAGAGAAATTATGCTATAAATCTTATACATTTGTCATTAAATTCTAGACTCATTGGTTGTTTTTAAGTCCTTGCCTATAGTTTAGACCAACTCTGCTTATCCCTTGAACCATCCAGTGATCTCCAACTGCAGCTTATAAGGAATAAAAAATGATGGATAATGTAAAAATTGAGATCAATATTCTAGTTCTGAGCAATTATCTGCAAATCTTGTCTGGTGATAGGTATAAATAGGATGCCCATCACCTGGAGGTTTTCTTTTTAGGAAAGTAAGATGAAGAGAGCTAATCAAAGCCAAGCCCCATGCACCTAAATCTTAGCAAGCATAATTATAGTCACCGGTCATCTGCGCATGTCACAGGACATCCTTTTTCTCTTGTTGGAGGAGAATTGAATTCCCCAGCTTCAACTTAGCATTGAGCTTATAATAAAGAATCCATGCAACCCCCTCCCTGAGACATGTTTTTGGTCCCAAACTCAATTCCAAGTTTCAGGTGGAAGCCCTAGGAAAGAGAACTGGATCAGAGGGATCCATAGGCAGATGATAATGGAAGTTAAAACACATAGTGCAGTTGAGCATGACTAATTCCTACTGATTAAGCCAAGCTTCCCATTTCATGGATAAAGGTCATGCTAATATCCATGGCATAAATGAGGTCTAGGGAATTCAAAGACTACTGACCGCAGGGAAGTTAGGGGATATGTTGGCAAATCTGAGTATGGCCCTTCTGTTAACATGGGTGAAAGCCACTTTAACACCCATGGGCTGCAGCCTATCATCATTGCTTGGACTCGGGTATATAAGAATGAAAGAAAGAAAGAGGAATGCCTCACTTTCTCTCCATACATACCCCAGGTATTTGCTAGAAAAATAAGGAAACCTGGAAAGTATTGCTTCCCTTTTTCTAGATTAGTAGCCATTCATATTCAGTCTGTACCTCTTTCAAATGCATCCTGAACCCCTCGAACTCCTTTGAAAAAAAATGCCTCCTTTCTCCTTCTTCCTCCTCTGTCCTTTCCTCACTGATATGTTATTGTGTTGCTGTACTATGGGACACTCCCCTCCAAACTGGAAAAAGTTAATTTCTCAAACCTTAAACTGGTTGGCTTAGGATCGGGCTCAGGGAAAGAAAACCCAGAAGCCCAACATGCCAGCAAAAGGGTTAAAGTTTTATTTGTTTGTTTGTTTATTTATTTATTTATTTTGCCCGTTAAGCTTTTGGCCTCCTTCTCCCTGTGAAAACTGGTGCAAGTCCTTGGGATTTTGGGGCTGCCTTTATTCCTCCTCCCCTCATTTCATTTTTATACATGTCTTCTTATAACCCAGTTTGTCTCTCCTTGCATTCAGGCCTTCAAACTCCAAATGATCATGCAATGGGACCTCAGATGAGGGCCCGTTTTACCAGGGACATTTGGACAGGCCACTGAGGGAAATCTGACTACCTTTTTCCCAAAACAGCGGCCCCTGTCAGCAGGAAGCAGTTAAGATCAGTCTTTGCCCTTATCCTTTTCCTTATTTTAATGGCAGTCAGATGTACATTGTTTAGGTGGAGGAATGATAAATGCAGGAGGCAGATAAGGGGGAGGATGCTTGGAAATTCTCCAATCCTCCTGCACATTGGGAAAATGGGGTAAAACCATGGGAATTTTATGCCTTGTGCAGGGGAAGAGCCTGGCCTCTTCATCTCATGTGTGGTGGTCTGGAATTCAGTCTGTGGAGTGGGAGCCCATTGGCAGGAACCCTTCTCGTTTTGCTGAGAGGTTTTCTTTTTTTCTCAATAAATTTTGCTCCACTCACCCTTCAATATTCCCTCATTCCTAATCCTTCCTGGTCATGTGACAAGAACCTGTTTTTAGCTTAACTAAGAAACAAACATTCTGCAAAAGTATCATCTGCAAACAAGAATAATTTGACTTTTTTTCTTTCCAATCCATATGCCCTTTTTTTCTCTTATCTGATTACTCTAGCTAGGACTTCCAGTAGTATGTTTAATCATGATTAAAGTGAGAATCCTTTGGGAGGGTGAGGCAGGAGAATGGTGTGAACCCAGGAGGTGGAGCTTGCAGTGAGCTGAGATCATGCCACTGCACTCCGGCCTGGGAGACAGAGTGAGTCTCCGTCTCAAAAAAAAAAAAAAAAAAAACCGAGAATCCTGTCATAGTCCAGATTCCAGAGAAAAGGCTTTAAATTTTTCTTTATTCAGTATAATACTACCAGTGAGTCTGTCATATATGGCTTTTATTGTGTAGAGGCATGTTCCTTCCTCAGTTTTTTGAGGGTTTTTATCATGAATAAATGCTGTTGAATTTTATCAAATGCTATTATAACATCAATTGAAATGACATATGAGTTTTCTCCTTCATTCTGTTGATAAAATGTATCACATTCACTGATTTGCATATGTTGAGCCATCCTTGCATCCCTGAGATAAATCACACTTGGTCAAGATAAATTATCTTTGTAATGTTTTTGTTGAATTTGGTTTGCTAGCGTTTTGTTGAGAATTTTTGCATCAATGTTCATCAGACATTTTGACCTGCAGATTCCTGTTTTTGATATGTCTGGTTTTTGTATTAGGGTAGAACTGGCCTCAGAGAATGAGTGAAATGTTCCCTCCTTCTCTATTTTTTGGAATAATTTGAGTAGAATTGGTATTAGTTCTTTAGATGTGTGGTAAGATTCAGCAGTGAAGCCATTGGGTCATAGGCTTTTCTTTCCTGGGAGACTCTTTAGTACTGCTTCAATCTTATTGTTTGTTATTGGCCTGCCCATGTTTTGGACTTCTTCATGATTCAATACTGGTAGGGCTTTATATGCCTAGAAACTCACCTGTTTCTTCTAGTATTTCCAATTTATTGGCGTATAGGTATTTGCTGTACTCTCTAATGATCCTCTGAATTTCTTCAGTGTCTGCTGTAATATTTTTTTACTTCAGATTCTATTTATTTTCTCTTTTATTTTTAGTCTGGTTATAAGTCTGGTGATTCTGTGTATCTTTTTATATACTTGGCATCATTAATTTTCAGAGAAATGTAAGTCAAAACTACAATGAGATATCATCTTAGACTAATCAGCATGACTATTTGCAGAAAGTCAAAAGACAACAGATCCTGGCATGGCTGTGAAGAAAACAGAAGGCTTAGGCCCTGTTGATGAGCATGTAAATTAGTTCAACCACTGTGGAAAGGAGTTTAAAGATTTTTCAAAGAATTTTTAGCAGAGCCACCATTTGACCCAGCAATCTCATAACTGGGTATATATCCAAATGAAAATAAATCATTCTACCAAAAAGACACATGCACTTGTTTGTTCATTACAGTACTATTCACAAGAGCAAAGACATGGAATCAACCTCGGTGTCCATCAGTGGTGGATGCATAAAATAAATGGTACATATATACCATGAAATATACCATGGAATACTACACAGCCATGTAAAAATTATCATATCATGTCCTTTGCAGCAACATGGATGCAGCTGAAGGACATTCTAAGAAAATTAATGCAGGAGCAGAAAACCAAAACTGCACATTCTCATTTATAAATGAGAAATATGCCAGGCACAGTGGCTCACACCTGTAATCCCCGCACTTTGGAAGACTGAGGCAAGCGGATCACCTTAGGTCAGGAGGTCAAGACCAGCCAGGCCAACATGGTGAAACCCTGTCTCTACTAAAAATACATTATTAGCCTGGTGTGGTGGCAGGTGCTTGTAATCCCAGCTACTCAGGAGGCTGAGGCAGTCTCCTGAGTAGCTCCACCTCCTGGGAGGCGGAGGCTGTAGTGAGCTGAGATTGCACCATTGAACTCCAGCCTGGGTGACAGAGCAAGACTGCATCTCAAAAATAAATAAGTAAATAAAAATAAGAAACAAAATAAATAAAAGTGAGCTAAACACTGGGTACTCATGGGCATAAAAATGGCAAATACAGACAGTGGGGATTAGTAGAGCTGGGAGGAATAGAGTGGGGCAAATGTCGAAAAACTACTGGCTATTATGCTCAGTATCTGGTTGACAGGATCAATTGTGCTCCAAACCTCGGCATTATGCAATATACTCAGCTAAATCTGCATACGTACCTCCTAACTCTTAAATTTGCTTTTTTGAAGCTATTTTCTAGATCCTGTAGGTGTTATTTTTTATTATTATTTATTCTTTAGATTCTTCTGTCCATGTATTTTCAAATAGCCTCTTTTCAGGCTTATTTTTTTTTCTTCGCTTGAAAGTATCATTATGCTGCTGAGAGACTCTGATGCATTATTCAGTACATGAATCGTGTTTTAGCTCCAGAATTTCTGCTCTATTTCTTAAAAAAACATTTAAAAATCTGTTTGTTAAATTTATTTGATAGGATTATTAAATTTTTTCCCTGTTTAACCTCAAATTTCATTTAGCGTTCTCAAAAACAGCTATTTTTTATTATCCCTCTGAAAGGTCACATATCTCTGTCACTCCAGGATTGGGGACTGGTGTCTTATTTAGTTCGCTTTGTGAGGCCATAATTTCCTGAATGGTCTTCATGCTTTTGGATGTCTTTCAATATCTGGGCATTAAAAAAATTAAGCATTTATTCTAATCCTTGCACTTTGTACTTATTTGCATTTATCTTCCTTGAGAAAACTTTCCAAGTATTCAAAAGGAATTGAGTGTTGTGGTCTAAGTCTTTGGTCACTACAGCCATATCTGCATGAAGTGTACCCCAAGCCCAGTAATGCTGTGACTCTTGTAGACTCATAGAAACAGCACTTTGGTGCTCCTAAGTAAGACTGAGGAGAATTCCCTGGATTACCAGGCACAGTCTCTTTTTCTTTTCCCTTACTTTCCCCCAAACAAATGGAGTCTGTCTCTCCATGCTGAACTGCCTGCTGTTGGGGGAAAGGTGATTCAGGCACTCCCGTTGTCTCCACCACTGGGACAGTGCTGGATCACAACTGAAGCCAACATGGTATTGAGTCTCTCACAAGGTCCATAGCAGCTAATACCTGGGTGCCACCAATGTGCAGGTGCAAGAGCTCTTCGATCAGCAGGTGATGCATCCTGCCAAAGCTGTATCTCTCTATTCAGGGCAGGCAGGTTCTCTTTTGGTCCAGTGTGTGTTTAGAAATGCTGTCTGGGCACTGTGTCCTGGAATTGGGAACTTCAGGAATATACTTGGTGCTTTACTTTACCATGGCTGAGCTGGTACCCAAATTTTAAGACAAATACTTTTTTTTTTTTTAACTTTTCTCTTTCTTTTCCTCCAGCAGGAGTTTCTCCCAATGGAGAACTCCAGTGGTATCCAGGTAGTAGTTGTCAACTCTCAGTGGTAGCCAGGGAGTAGTTGTAGTAGTTGCTAACTCCCAGTGGTAGCCAGGTAGTAGTAGTAGTTTAGAAACTCCCCAGGCCTGCCAGTGGCAACTACTACCTGGCTACCACTGATGTTTATTCAGGGCCCAAGGACTCTCGAATCAGCAGGTGGTGAATCCTGTGAGGCCTGGTCTCTGTGTTCATGGCAATGGGTTCCCTTCTGGCCTAAGCTATGTCTGGAAGTTCTATTCAGAAGTTAAGGCCTGGAATTAGGGACTTTAGGAGTCTGTTCAGTGTTTTATTTTCCTGTGTTTAAGTTGGAACCCAAGTTGCAAGACAAAATCCTTTATATTCTTCTCTCTTCTTTCTTCAAAATGAAAGAGTTTGGCCCTGTGGCCACCACAGCTGAGAATGTGCTGGGTCAAACCCAAAGCCCGCACAGTACTGGGTCTCACACGAGACCCACAGCAACTACTACCTGGCTGGTAACTGATGTTTATTCAGGGCGCAATAGCTCTTCTATCAGCAAGTGATGAATCTTGCCAGAACTGAATCTTTCCCTTCATGGCATCAGGATCCTTTCTGACGCAGTATGAGTCTAGAAACACTATTCAGGAGCTAGAGTCTAGAATAGAGGCTTTAAGGCTCTTCTTGGTGCTTCATTTTACTGTGGATGAGCTTTTATCCACACTCTTAATACAAAGTCCTTTTTACAGTTCCCTCTCCTTTCTTCTAGTAGAGGGAGAGTGTCTCTCTGGAGCTGTGAGTTTCACTGTCCAGAACTGGGGGAGGGGTGACAGCACTCCCTTGGCCATCTCAGCTGTTCTCTTACTAGATCATGTGCACCCCAAGTGCACTGGCTGTAAGCCAAGGACAGCACCAGGACTTGTCCAGGAATTGCAGTCCTTGTGGCCTAGACTGCCTTTTAAGTTTATTTAGAATCACAGAGCACTTTAGCTCATAGTGGTGAAGCTAGCTGGAACTCAAGTTGTGCCCACTGGGAAGGACGATTCCCCTCTGTGTAGGCCTGGTGTAAATGTTCCCTCCTTGGGCACTGGATGAATTCTGCTCTGTGTTGCTTTTTACTGTGACAGTGCAACACTGAGTTCCAATACAAAGTCCCACAGTCATTTTCCTTTTCATTCCCCAAGTATTCAGATTCTCTCTTCATGCCATGTGGTGGCTGCCAGAGAGAGAAGAGGTGTCAGCAATTCAAGACTGTGTTTCCTTACTCTCTTCAGTGCCTCCTTCCTTGATATGATGTTAAAACCAGGTACTATGATTGCTCACCTGATATTTGGTTCCTATGAAAGTGCTTTCTTATGTGTATAGTCGTTAAATTTGGTGTTCTGGGGCAGGAGGGGTAATTCCTAAAGGGTTCTATTTGGGTATCTTGCTCCACCCCCTCTCTATCTGAAATTGTTATAGCTATTATATTTCTATTGCTTTTTTAATACAATTTTTAAATGAACTTGTCAGTATCTACCAAAATAAAACCCTAGTGTATTTTGATTGGATTATGCTGAATCTATATAATAAATATTCAGAGAATTGATGTTTTAAATATAATATATCTTCTAATTCCAACATATGACATAACTTCATTTATTTAGGAACATTTTGATTTTCTTCATTAGTATTTGTTAGTTTTGAGCACTATCTTACATGTATTTTCTTAGTTTAAAATCTACATATTTCGAGTTTTTTTTGTGTACTATTTTAAGTAGTACTGTTTATAAATTGACAAAAAGTCCAATTAGTCATTGCCAGTATATATAAACGCTATTTATTTTATTATACTGACCTTTTATTCTCCTACATTTATAAACTGACTTATTTGTTTTAAGATTTTTTTTTTATTTCTTTGGATTTACTATGTGTACAATTGCTTAGTATATGCATATTGAAAATTTACACATTATAAACTGACTTATTTGTTTTAAGACATTTTTTGATTCCTTCGGATTTACTATGTGTACAATTGCTTAGTCTATGTATATTGAAAATTTTATATCTTCCTTCCAAAGCAGAATGTCTTTTATTTCTGCTCTATTTCAAATTGGACTAGCCATGACTTCTAGTATAATTCTGAATAGGAGCTATAGTCAGAAAAATCATTTCCTTATTTCTGATCTTAGGGGGAAAACGTTCAGTGTTTACCATTATACATGCTATTTTCTGTAAGTTTTGTGTAGATAACTTTTAAAAGGTTTAGGAATCATCTTTCAAGTATTAGCATGTTAAGTTTTTCATCAGGAATGGATGTTAAATTTTGTTGAATACTGTTTCTGCATCTGTTCAGATGCACATGCAATTTTTATTCTTAGAGTCTTTACATATGGTAAACTATACTGATTTTTGAATGTTAAATCATTTCTATTGCATTTATCCTTGCTCACCCAGGATAGATACCATTTGGTAATGACACAGCAATATTTTCATATGTTCCTTCTTTGGGCTTGCTAATATTTTCCTTAAAAATTGTTTCTATATTAATTAGAAATATTGGTCTAATATTGTTTTCTTATAATATGTTCTCTAGTTTTATTGTGTGGACTGTATTGGTCTCATAAAAAGTTTCAGAAAGCACCCTTTCTCATCTATTTTGTGAAAGATATTATGTAAATGAATATTATTCCTTCCGTACATACTTGCCACAATTTTTCTGTGAATCTACTTAGGCCTGAACATGTTTTATTGTTATTGCAACATTTTAATTACAAATTTACTTTCTTTTCTGGATAAATTATTGGTGTGTTTATTTATAAATTTTGATAAATAGCATCTTTCAAACAATGTGTCAGTCATAAATTGTCATATTTATGGACAGAGATTTACTTGAGAGATGCCATTATTTTATTTTTTATTTATATTGGGCCAGCAGTGATATTTTTCTTTCATTACCATGGTACTTTCTGTTCTCTTCTTTTCTCTCTCTCTATATATATATCTTTTCTTGGTCATTTGGGAAAAAGCTTGTCAATTTTATTGATTCTTTTACTGTAAACCAGATTTTTCTTTAGATGGTTTTCTCTATTGTTTTTCTTTTGTTCAATTTCATTTATTTTTATTATCTTGATACTTTTTTCCTTATTAATTTTGTTTTATTTTTCCATATTTTTTATTGTCAAGATAGAAGGTTAGATTCTTGATTTAAGACTTTTTTTTTTTTCTAATAATGCTGCTATGGGTTGAGTGTGTCTCCCCCAAAATTCATTTATTGAAACTGTAAACCCCAATGCAATGGTATTTGGAGATGGAGCCCCTGGGAAATAATTAGGTCATGAAGGTTGGGCCCTCATGATAAGATTAATACGTTTTTATAAATAAACACTAGAGCTGGAGTTTTCTCTCTCTACTGTTTGCTATATGAAGATACAACAAGAAGATGGCTATTTGACAAGCAGAAAGATTATTCTCACCCAAACTCAACCATGCTGTTACCCTGATCTCTGACTTCCCAGCCTCTAGTATCATGACAAATAAATTTCGGTTGTTTAAGTAACCCAAGCTATGGTATTTTTACTGTAGCATCCACTACTGACTTACACAAATGCTAGAGTTTCTTCTTAGCACCGCTTTGGTAACATATCACAAATTTTTATACGATGTGCTTTCATTGTGCTCAGCTCAAAATATTTTCTAACTTCTAAATTAAGTTAGAAATTTTGACCAATGCATTATTTTACCAATGAATTATTTAAAAATCTGTTGTGGCTTTTTTTAAATATTTGTGATTTTCTAGATTTCATTATTTATTGATTTCTGGTTTAATTCAATTATGCTCAGACAATAGACTTTATTTGATTTCAATATTTTAATCTGGATTTATAGGATTTTTCAGATATGTATATATATTATGACAAACTGCTTTTGATATTCACAAGGCAGCATAGATCAGCAGCTGATAAAGTGAACTTGGAACTCGAGAGAGGTTATAGAGACATGTTCAACTTTGGGACAAAAAGAAAGAGTTAATAACAGATTTAAAATACATTCAGAGGACAATCTAATGTGGAATCAAGAAAAGTTTAAGAAATCCTACCTTTGACCATATTGGAATAAGATAACTGGATTTATCTATCTACTTGAAACAACTAGAGAATAATACAAATATAAATATTTTTTAAAAGCTGGGAATTATTAAACAAAACATAATGACCCTGAGAGATGGAACATATATGAGGTGAAACCTATAATTGCAACAGTTTCATTCCCTGAGAGTTTTTTCAAACCACAATGCAATGAAAGGGAGCTTGGGCAAATGAAGCAGATGAACTGAAAAAGGGTTAGACATCTAAGAAAGAGAAAGTAGCTAGAAAGAGTCTATAGATCAGAGTAGAAGAAAGGGGGGCTGCAGAGACAGAACTCAGGAGGTAAACAAAGGATGTCCCTAGATTATTCATAAAAATATTGATAAGCACATGCACATGATGAGGAAAGTATCTATGGCCAAGAAGAAAATCACGGAAAATGATAAGAGGAAATGGTACCTGATTACTCACACAGAATTTCTAAAAATATATTTATTATTATTTTAACATTTTTATTCCTGTTTGCTTATTTCTACCAAACATTCTGGAATACCTATAATTCACAGGCTATTGGGAAGAATATTTAAAAGAGAACAGTTAGCTCAAGACTAAACAATATTGTCCTGTCTGAAAAATATGTTCAGCAAAACCTTAGTGGATAAAAGTGTTCTAGAACAAAAGTGTTCAAAGATAAGTCCAGAAATACAAAATCATCCCACACTCAACAAGGTAAAATATACAATGTTGGGCATCCAATAAAAAGTGCTAGGTTTGCAGACAAGGAAGAATGTATGACCCATTGTTGCAAGAAAAATCAATCAGGTGACACAGATTCACCACTGACACAGTCACTAGACTTAGCCAACAAGGATATTTAGAAAGAGTTATTATAACTTGAGAATACATATATTCAAACATCTAAGGATGAAAATCTAAGGATGAAAATTACAATGACTGATGAAAAAAACTAGATGAGTTAATAACAGATTAGACATTACAAAATAAAACATTAGTAAATGCAAAATTGTAGAAATATCAGCTATCTAAAATAAAATAAAGTTAAAAATATACATCTTTATATATAAATATATATTTCAGTATATTATATAACTCCTATAATATGTAATAAAAACTATATGTACACAAAACATTAGTGAACCATGGAACAACTTTATGCATCCTTGTAATTGAAGTCTCCATATTGGGGTGAAAGAGTGGGGAGAAATACTTAAAGAAATGATAACTGAATTTTTCTGGATCCAAGAAACTCAAAGAATCCAAAGCACAAAACTCATGAAGAAACTGCACGAAGAAATACTGTAATCTAATCAGCCCGTTGAGTATAGCTGGCTTTAGAGACTCACTTCTAACAGATAATGAAAATAGAAACAAATAGTAAGTTTACAGTAGAGAAACCTAGTAGTTATTACCTTACTCCATGACTAAGGTAAACATTATCATTGATGAATCATTTTCCCAGCACTCTCTGACATGATATGACGAGAAAGGCACATAATCTCTGAAGTATACCTCCCTAAAATTCATAACCTTATTCTATTCATAAAAAAACAGACATACTTATATTCAGCAAAGTAACTTAGCAGTATTCTTCAAAATGTCAGTCATGAAAGAAAAAGAAAGACTTTGAAACTGTGAGAGGTTGAGGAGACAGGTGATATGACCACTATAGGAAAATGATGTCCTACATTTTATATTGGAAGGAAAAAAGGACATTAGTGGAAACACTAGGGAATTATGAATAAAGTCTGTAGTTTAGCAAATAGTATTGCACCAATGTTAATATCTTAGGTTTGATAAATATGCCATAATTATGTAACTGTTAAAATTAGGAAAAATTGGGTGAAGGGTACGTGAATTGCTCCTGTACTATCTTTGCAACTCTTCTTCAAAGAAATTCAAATTCGTTTCAAAATATAAAGTTAAATAGATACCATTTGCAAAGAAATCATTCAAGTGTATTTAAAACCAGAATAACTATGACTTGAGAATGCTCTGTGATCCAAAAGATATTACAGATAATGTTTGCTTGAAAAAACAATCTTAAATTGTGATTTGAAAATATTTCAGTTTGTGGTTGCTTATATTCATTCTAAAAATAAAATAGCAGTTCAAATAGATTATCTTGATATTTTCAAGTTAGAAATAGGTCTTCAAACGATATGGCACCATTACCCCAAATATTGCAGAAGTGTACACTTTGTGTGCAAGGCTTGCAGGTGTACCTGTTATTTAAAACATTCCACACAGAACTTTTCAGGTTCTGACATTTTAAAAGGGATTATTCAATATTTTCTTTTATACAAATATGAATATAAATATAAATAATCCCATATCTTTACTATTCCTGGTCCTACTCTGATGCAGCAGAGAAGAGAAATGGGTCATAGTTTTGAAAAAAATAAAATAAAATAAAATAAAATAAAATAAAATGCTAGTAGTGGGAATGAGGAATGACCATTTTCCTGTTAATTTTAAAACTATTTATAGCATAGAAGTCAGAGCAATAAGGTCATAATCTACCAAGATAGTTTCTCAATCAGCAAATACAATGAGAACATGCTTGATGTCAAGGCACCACATTAAATTGCTCCATGGGAGACAGACGAATTTTCTAATAACCAATTTTGCATTCTTAGGAGGCTTTCTCACCATTTAGCATTGCCAAGTTTTCTGCCGTTTTGTAGTTTACAATTCTGTTGTATTTCCAGAAGGATTGCCTGGGGCAATTAGCAGTCAAGTGAAGACAGGGATGATATGCACCTCATCTCAAGTTGCAGTTGACACTGAATAAATATTTCTGGTACTGTGTAATAATCATATTGCTGTGTTTAACAATATCTGTAACAAAATCTTCACAATCGTTCAATGGGCCCTGTTTCAAATACTGCTGCACTTCTGAGGCTCATTCTCAAAAATGGAGGAGAAATTTAACTATATTTACACCTAAAATATAATCCTTACAGACAAGAAGGAATTGGAATAGCCCTGCAATACCTATGGTTCAGATGAACCTAACTCTGCCTTCTGCCCTTACCAGAAAGGCACAGGGTCATATTTTGGCCACCACACAAATTCGGAAACCAGGAATCGTCTGTGAGAAGAAACTATTTTGTTTCTTTTTTTCTTCTCCAAAATAATTCTGCGTTGATAGTTTGAGAAAATAATATAAATCAAAAGCCATAAGGCAATTTAAAGACATTATAGTGATTTTTGCCTAGTGAAATTATCAGTTAGAGGATGATCGTTAAAACTGCACACTGCATACACTTCAGTCTTGAAAGATTGGCAGCTCCCTCTACTGTTTCTCTGGGTGAGGTGCGAGGAATCAAGGCTCAACCCTTTGTGTAATTCCGTTTCCTGTGATGCTGGACTTTCACAGCTTGTCAATTAATGGCCTTCAAACTGGCAAGCTTTCAAACAATGGCTGACTTTCAGTAGTCTGATGGCACCTTTAGGACACCCGCTTCGAAGACTGATCTACTTCAAAAGAAAGCTTGATACTTCTATTAAAGCAAAACATGTGAATCACACTCTCTCTTTGAAGCTTTCTATTTCTGGTTATATCCGTCTGGTCTGTTTACAACAGATGCAAGCTTCTTCTGAAAAGCGGTCCTCCTGGCAATAAAAACTTGTAGCTTCGGAATCCAATTTCTTTTGCATTTTTTGCAGAAACATTCATTATTTTTTATAAAGTTCAGACTGGTTTGCATCTATTCTTCTAGACCTCATTCACATCACATGTAAAACCAACTTTTTCATGTTTTGTCCTGTTAGATACATTTCTCATAGTGCAGTCTTCATTTCTTTTAACCATGCTTTTGTTATTGTGACTACAGAGGAAAGGGGGAAAGAAACAGGTGCTATCGTCTCCCTAAATAGAATCTCCCAGGAACTTGTCTGCATTTGTAATTCCTTTTCTATATACTGAGAAGATCTTTTAAATAGCCTGGAAGAAAAGTATTCATTATACTATAGTGGCTCAACGATTACAGCTTAAGACACAAGGATAAAATTGCTTCATTTGTTAAAACATGTAGAAGCATAATTACTTTCTTTTCTCTTTAAAATAAAATTTAGCACAACGGTACAGATTCTCTATTAGAAATTAATTTAAAATATATAGGAAAATGAATAAAAGAACTAAACTTCACCTCAGTATCTGTTCTTAGAAAAATACCATTTATTTAAAAGAAAATACACAAATTTTTTGACAAAGTTGTCTATACTAAACTAGCCATGATTACTATTACTTTTCAAATGAATTGGCATTTTTTTTTCCAAAAAATATCTTTTAAAGATAACAAGGGTAGGCCAAATATAAAAGACAATGTAAAATATACTTTTATTGGAAAATAATGACTCTGTTCTTTGTGTAACTAACGAATTACTCTGTGTATAATGGCAATAGTATTGTGTATCTCCTGATGTCAGGTATTTGATCCTTATTACAATGAGACTAAATGTAGAGACAATTTCATGGACTGACAAATGCATAGGAAAATATTGCTCCCTCTTCCCTTTCCTTCTTCAAGGTGCTGTAAGGCAGTGTTGACTTTAAAATAATAAAACAGATATAGATGCTATATGTGAAATGCTTTCAATTTTGAGAGGAAGATGTTATGTACATAAATAAACATGAGTTAAAATGCTGAGAGCCTTACAAAAGTAGAGAGTTAGTCTTTAAGGAATTTGAAACAAATATTATTTAAGTAGATAGGGAAAATTTCAAATTCCTGAACAGTATACCTTGAGAAAATATGTCCGTTTCTACATAGCAATGAAGCAATCATGTCAATTAAGGTTAAAAAATAGTCAATTTTGTCACATAACCAGATTGCAGAATATCTCACACTGATGTTCCTTAACAGCTAGGTGTTTCACTATTTATGGCAAATTCTTCATGGATTTTACAGCCTAGAACCTTGAAGATGTAATGAATAATGATACTCACACTCCTATTATTTGATCATTCAACTGTTTTTTACTCATTCAACAAAATTATGATGAGAAAATATTTCTTGGCATGTGAAAAGAAAACGTTGAAATGCATAAAAATAAATTAATTGAAATGGAAATAAAAGAATCATAATTTAAATTTTAGGAGACATTTAAGTTAGTCCTTAGTCAAAGAGCATGAAAAATGTCAAGTTGGTATGGACTAATTTTGTTATGAGTTTACCTGGATAACCAATAAGAACCAGTTATAGGGTTCTCAAAGAAAACCATCTCCAGTGCCTGTAATATCCTCTGTCTCATTCTCTAAAATTTTATTGGAATAACTTAGCCCCACTGTAATATGCTGCAGCATTACATCTAACATCTCATGCTATTACAGCATTCACTGGTGCATTGTCCAAAGCAGCAGAACTGCGATGGAATATTTAAATATTTTCTTGACAGATATCTATCTGCTAGCTTGCTATGTTGAGATCCAGTAACTCCACATTTCCATTTCTTTCTTTTTTTTTAAATTATTGTACTTTAAGTTCTGGGTTACATGTGCAGAACATGCAGTTTTGTTACACAGGTATACATGTGCCATGGTGGTTTGCTGCATCCATCAACCCGTCACCTACATTAGGTATTTCTCCTCATGTTATCCCTCCCCTACCCCCCCAACCGCTGACAGGCCCCGGTGTGTAATATTCCCCTCCCTGTGTCCATGTGTTCTCATTGTCCATTTCAACCACAAACGTATGCTGTGGAGAAACAGGGCATAATAGATGTACACCTGTAGCTCCTGAGTCTGTGGATACAAAAAATTCTGACTCTAATTATGATCAGATAGCTAACTATGCTCCACTGAAATAGTTTATTTGTATAAGCAAATGCAAAGTATGGTTTAAATACCATTCTTAAGCCTGGATATTACTGATTCAGGTAATAAGTTAGAAGTGTCTCACATCTGTTGTTTGTAGACAAACAGTTGTTTTCATATATTTTTTCTTGCCTATCTCTCTGCAAAATATCTTTACAATAATAAATATATCTCTTTTCTGAAGTATAATATCTACTAAGTCACTGAAAGATTAGACATTTGGCTTTGTTAAATGTGAAAGAAAATTACACATTTATCACCCAATATTATAAAGGATTTCTAATAGAAAAACATTGCTTTTAGAACTTCAGATGTTGTTACTAACATAGGGATGCTAGGTGCATTATTATCAACAGTGTAAGTTAAGACTTTCTTTCTTCATTTTACAAATGTTAAAAAAAAAAAAAAATTCTTTGTAACCTGTATTTCCCAAAGATCAATAAACAGCCTTGCTATTATTCAGGCATTGTTGGTTTCATAAAACATCTTTCTTTGTAGAAAGCTTTGTCACGAAATCTCATACACTCATGTGCTTGGACACAATCACTTCTATGTTCCTTTTCCACGAGAATTTCATAAATTGTCTTTCATACTTCCATATTTTGCAGATGTTCCAATGTAGAGAAACATAGAATATAATACCAATCTGTGTGTTTGTTCATCATAGAACAAACTTGTGATCTAATTAAAATAACACATTACATTTCTAAAGAAACTGATCAGAAATATTGTCAGAACTGTCTAGTATATATACTACTCTCAGGATATCTGTCTTCCAATTGCAAATGATAATGCAATAAATTTTTACTATACATCAACATATCCTGAGTTGATTTTTCATGTTTCATCTTGGTGTCAAGATTTTGAACTGCCTTTCTTTTCCGTGTGAAAGTGTGATCACATGAATTACAAATTTTGTACCATTTGACTCAAATGTTGGCAAAGCTTTTGTATCACATTTCCCAGGATCAAAATGACACCTTTATATTATACTAAAAAAAAAGACATGCTATGAGCAACTCTTAGATATACTTAGCAAGAATACAATAATAATAATGATCATATAATAACATGAAACAGACATGCCTGCCACTGTATTTGTATTCACAAATTTAAAATCTTTTACAGAAATCTTGAGGGTAGCTTTAAAAGTTTTTTCCTTCACTATAGTTTAGCTGCATTTAAACTTCTTTCTTAAAAAGCTTATTTCTACTTAATATGTTTTATTTGTAACGTGCTCCATAGCTTAACTTTGCTCAAACAGCAAAGAACATTTTAAATGCCTTGAACAAACTCTACCAGTTAAAGCTTTAAAATGGATAGAATTGACTTCTTGCTTCATTAACATGGTCACTTACATAATGTAATTCTAAAACCACATGGGTGGGTCTTATCTCTAGATAAGGTAAAGACAACTAAAAACTGATATGGCCTATGGACATTTTTCATGTTGGATTGAAAATGTAGCTCTGAATAATTGGTGTGAAAATTGGGCACGCGGCCGGGCGCGGTGGCTCAAGCCTGTAATCCCAGCACTTTGGGAGGCCGAGACGGGCGGATCACGAGGTCAGGAGATTGAGACCATCCTGGCTAACACGGTGAAACCCCGTCTCTACTAAAAATACAAAAAACTAGCCGGGCGAGGTGACGGGCGCCTGTAGTCCCAGCTACTCGGGAGGCTGAGGCAGGAGAATGGCGGGAACCCGGGAGGCGGAGCTTGCAGTGAGCTGAGATGCGGCCACTGCACTCCAGCCTGGGTGACAGAGCCAGACTGTCTCAAAAAAAAAAAAAAAAAAAGAAAAAGAAAATTGGGCACGCTAAGATAAACTATAATATGACTACGGTACCTTTGGGACTTTAAATATGATCAAATTGAGGTTTTGCTTTTTGAAGTGATTGTACCAGCAAGAAAAATTGATAATAAATCAGTAAATTACAAATAACCCTAGATGCTAGAACTGTCAACTCATAGTTAATTACCCAATGGAGAGTAATTTTTCAAGAAGATAGTGTTTGATTCCTTTTATTAAGCATATTTTTGAAGCAGTAAAACCAAATTTGTGTGATTCATCACCTTCCCAGCTTATCATTGTTAATGTCCTTTTTGGAAGACAGTCCTTGTTTCTAGTCTACATTAAATCACTGTTAAGGCTTGGGGTCAGGAGAACAAACATATAGTAACCATATATTTAAGAGACTCAAATAGTCTGAATTGTACTTATATAATACAAATATATGTATAGTTATATACAGTATATAACATGTAATATGAATGTAGTTATATTGAAGATAAAATAATTATTTTTAAATCTAATTATATTTTGTAAACATTAAGGAGAATGTTGTACATATGATTATCGTTATTTCTTGCTTTCTGGACTGTTTTTTAAATAGCATTATGTTTTAACTTTCTCCAGACAGCGTAATGTGATGGTAGTTCTTTTTACCAAACAACTGCATAATGTTCTTTTTTTCCCCCCCTGAAAAAAAAATATACTGTAGGAAGCCTTCAGAGAGAAACACTCCCTTTACCTCCTAACTCCACGATAAGCACTTTGTTTTACTCCGGCCCAGTGGCTCTGGCTATGTGTTTGCCGATAGCAATGTGCTTCTGCTGTGAGAAACCAGTGTGTAACTTTGACAGTATTGGCAGTTATGGTACCAGAACTGATGAATCCCTGAATTGTACACAAGAATCATATTTGCCACTTATTTTTAGGGGGAGATTAAATATGTATAGGGACAAACGCAAAAAGGAACAAGATACTTCATTTTGATTTAGTTACTAAAACAAACAAACAAACAAAACAAAAACAGAATGGTGAAGCCTGTGGACACTGTTAGATTCCATGGAACCTAAGACCAAGAGGGCTGAGACTTAAAGGACTTCTGCCTACCATCTTTGACCAAGAAAGAAGGAAACTGTGTGGAAAAAAAATAAGAATTTATGAGTGCAAATGTCCAGGCCTACTCCCATGTGACAATAAACAATAATGATATATTTTGGTAAAGCACATACTTCCTGCCAATAGTTTAGTTAAGAGTTTTTATGAATTATCTTCTTTCATCCTCATGTTATCATATAAATTTGTATCTGCATTGTCCTCAATTAAATATGAGGACATTGATTTGTTTTTATTAGTGGTTTTTTTTTTACTTATTCATATTGTCTATATCCTCTTGAATAAATTTTCAATTTTGTCTAGAAAAATGTTTTGTTTTGTTTTTGAAATTAAAATAATATAATTTATTTTAATCATATTTAAAATATCAATATTCTCTAAAACTATTGTTTTTTCTCCTTAATTTTTTTGTACTTTTCTCTTTTTACATTATATGGTTTGCTAGTGACAACACTTTCTGAAAATCCACTTTTAGTTTCCTGAAGCTGTTTTCTTGGGGGTTTCAAATTTTCTGTTTATTGTTGCTGTATAGTTTAACTGCTTTGTAAAAATGGCCTGTGAACTCTGATTGTTTAACACTTGCTGATTTCTATATGTCTCCATAAATGGCCGAACTATAAAAATACCACCTCAAAGTTCAAAATTTGTTTGATGTTATGTTTTATAGGTTCCATTAAGTCAAGTTTGATAACTGAAGTATTCAATACTTCCTTGTCTTTGGTATGTTTTCTTCAGAGAGAGGTGAGTTAATCTATCACTATGCATTTCAGAGAGAGGTAAGTTCTCTCTGAATGGCTATATTGGAAGTTATGGAAAATTGAATGATTGCCTAACCATAATTTGCCCTTTTCATTTCCATGAGTTTGTAACTTTGTAGGTCTTCCTGTAGAGGGAAGTAAATTTTTTTGTGACACTTTATCTACTTGACTTGCTTTAAACCATGTGATGTTAGCAGATATTGTATAAGTAGGAGCTTGTAATAGGCTTGTACAATGGGGCTTGCCCCTTTATTATTCGCCTTTCCAAGAACAGTGCTTCTCCCAGGTAACTGCTGTTACTAGAATGATCACTTGTGGAGAACACTAGACTTGATTATCTGTATAATGCAAGCTCAGCTGCAATTGCAGCTTCAAACAGAGCTGCCACACTGAACCTGTAATGGGTTACCATAGTTTTTAAATACATACTTTAATCATCCACTTACTTTTTCTTCCTTCCACTCTCACCTCTTCCTTACTTCCTTCTCTAGACATTTCTTTATGGCAATGCGTGCTTATCTAATTATGATCTTGCTTAAGAAATCCAAGAGGATAATCATGAAACAAACCAAGAACTGAGTCCCCAGTGCAGAATCCTCCCGCTTAGGGGCTGCTGTAAGCAATTAGTTCACCATCGTGGATAACATCAACCAGATCTCTGGATGTGTGATTACCCGAGAGCCACAGGAACAAGGCACATAACCCCTGTACTCCGCACATCTCCAGCATGTCTCCCATACCAAGTTTCTCTTTATAAACACTATGATACATTTTAAAATTTTAAATGGCACTTTAGAACACTAGTTGGCTGTCTTCTCGGTTTGCTGGCTCTCTGATTAAAACTGCTTTTCCTCTCAACAAACTTTGTCTCTGGCTTCTGCAACCAAACTTTGGTCTGGTTACAAATTCACCCTGAATTAGCTGATCTCCAGCCAACCCACATCTGTGAGAGAAACAAGTTCTTATTATGTGCCACTGTAGTTCCATTGTTGGATTTTATGAAGTATTACTATGGAAGTATCTAACTGATTTAGAGGTTTCGTTATTTTCTCATTTCAATTTGTCAGCATTATACTCATTTTTATAGTTCATACTGCCTACAATTATATAAACATTCAGGTGATTATGTGTGTGTGTATATGCTATTCTACTTCATACCTATTAATTACTTACTCTTTATATTTTCCAAATCTGACATAATTATTTTTGCATTAATGGTATTTAGCTAGTTTTTGCATGACACATGGTTGACAAAATTTCTTCCTTGTTTTATTTTGGGTATTTATCTCATATGCCATGTATGTATATAAACATTTCATTTTGAAATAGTTTAGATTTTTATAAAAGTTGCAAAGACAACACGACACAGAGTTTATATACACCCGAGTTTTCACTATAGTTATCATCTAACATTAATATAACATATTTGTCATAACTAATGAACCAATACTGATAAATTATTAAGTAAAGCCGGTACTTTATGAGGATTTTTTTCTAACTTTTTATCTAATGTTATTTTCCTGTTACAGGATCAAATTTAGGATACAATACTACATTGTTTTGTCAATTATCTTTAGTCTCCTCTTTGCTGGGACAGTTTCTCTGACTTCCCTGGCTTTTGATGACCTTAAGATTTTTGAGGGACCTTAAGATTTTTCTCTGGCTTTTGATGACCTTAAGATTTTTGGTTAATATTTTGTAGAATTTCCTAAAATTTGGACTTGTCTCATAATAGTTTTCATAATTAGATTGGAGATACAGGCTCTGGAGAAGTAACCACAGAGGTTACATGCTGTTATTATTATATCATACTAAGGGTACATGCTATCAACATGACTTATTGTTATTGGTTTTGTTAAGCTTGGTCACAAGCAGAGGGAATGTTTGTTTGATGTCTTCACTGTGAAGTTATTCCCACACCCTCCCCCCCACTACTAATTCCTTATTGTACTCTTTGGAAGTAAATCATAATGCCTAGCCCATATTTAATGGGTGGTGAGTTAAAATGCCTCAGTTTCTTATTGCAGCTATAACAAATCACCATAAACTTTAGTGGTCTAAAACAACATAAATTTATTATCTTATAGGTCTGAAGGTCAGAAGCTTGAATGTGTCTAAGGTTTTCATAGAGTTGAATTTCTTCTGGAGGCTATAGGGAAGAATCTCTATTCAAACCCATTTTCCATCTTCAAAGCCACAGCATGGTATCTTTACATCTCTGTCTTTCTCTCTGATCCCTGGTTTCCAGTGTCACATCTCCTTCTCTTACCTTTCTGATTCCTTCTTTCTCTTATAAAGACCCTTGGAATTTCATTAGGTCAACCAGATAATTCAGAAATATCTCTCACTTTCAAGATCCTTAATTTAATTACATCTGCAAAGTCCCTTTTGCCTTAATTGCAGGAACATATTCAAAGGTTCCTACAGTTAAAACCTGCAAAGTTAGGGGAGGAAAGGGAGGCATTACCTACTTACCACACACACTGGGTACCACACATACATTCATATATTTGCACAGATTTAATTTTTTGTTCAAAAATATTTCATCTTTCAACATTTATTTTTTAAATGAATTTTACTATATATACTTATGATATACACTATTATGTTACGGCAGGAGTCCAAAACCTGGACCAGTACCAGTCTAAGGCCTGTTACGAACTGGGCTGCACAGCAGGAGGTGAGCAGTGAATGAGCCAGGAAGCTTCACCTGTATTTACAACTGCTCCCTATCACTCAAATTACTGCCTGAGCTCCACCTCCTGTCAGATCAGTGAAGGCAATAGACTCTCATAGGAGCATGAACCTTATTGTGAACTGTGCATGTGAGGGATCTACATTCTACACTCCTCATGAGAATCTAATCTAATCAGGAACCTAATCTACTAACCATTGTTTTATTCTCTATCTCTGCATATTATACTTTTTTAAAATACAGAGATTATGCAATATTTTTCTTTTCATGTCTGGGTAATTTCACTTAACATCATGTCCTCCAGGTTTATACATATTGTGGCAAATGGCAGGATCTTCTTTTATAAGGCTGGATAATATATCATTATGTATATGTGTAAATATATATTCCACAGTTTCTTTATTTATTCATTCATTTGTCTATGAATTGACACTTAGGTTGTTTTTATGTCACATCTTCCAAACATAGCGTGCTTTAATTACTCAGTAAATATCTCCAATTTCTCATATTATCGTTAGAGTTTTAATTATGCTATCTTCCTGAAGACAAAACAAATTAGTGATTATTTTCACATTCAATAGGTGACAATTTTTTGAAATAGTATGTCAGTTTCTGAAGTTTTGATTCTATTTTATTTCTTCTGTTTTGTGGTTCATTTTCATACCTGCAAAAAATATTTTTAATAGCCTATTGTGTCAGAGTCTGTGGCTAAAGAACTCTTGTCTCGGCCGGGCGCGGTGGCTCAAGCCTGTAATCCCAGCACTTTGGGAGGCCGAGACGGGCGGATCACGAGGTCAGGAGATCAAGACCATCCTGGCTAACGCGGTGAAACCCCGTCTCTACTAAAAAATACAAAAAACTAGCCGGGCGAGGTGGCGGGCGCCTGTAGTCCCAGCTACTAGGGAGGCTGAGGCAGGAGAATGGCGTAAACCCGGGAGGCGGAGCTTGCCGTGAGCTGAGATCCGGCCACAGCACTCCAGCCTGGGCGGCAGAGCGAGACTCCGTCTCAAAAAAAAAAAAAAAAAAAAAAAAAAAAA